>NC_132988.1:121862500-121865647 GCF_048564905.1 Vicugna pacos
TAGGGTTAGGGTTAGGGTTAGGGTTAGGGTTAGGGTTAGGGTTAGGGTTAGGGTTAGGGTTAGGGTTAGGGTTAGGGTTAGGGTTAGGGTTAGGGTTAGGGTTAGGGTTAGGGTTAGGGTTAGGGTTAGGGTTAGGGTTAGGGTTAGGGTTAGGGTTAGGGTTAGGGTTAGGGTTAGGGTTAGGGTTAGGGTTAGGGTTAGGGTTAGGGTTAGGGTTAGGGTTAGGGTTAGGGTTAGGGTTAGGGTTAGGGTTAGGGTTAGGGTTAGGGTTAGGGTTAGGGTTAGGGTTAGGGTTAGGGTTAGGGTTAGGGTTAGGGTTAGGGTTAGGGTTAGGGTTAGGGTTAGGGTTAGGGTTAGGGTTAGGGTTAGGGTTAGGGTTAGGGTTAGGGTTAGGGTTAGGGTTAGGGTTAGGGTTAGGGTTAGGGTTAGGGTTAGGGTTAGGGTTAGGGTTAGGGTTAGGGTTAGGGTTAGGGTTAGGGTTAGGGTTAGGGTTAGGGTTAGGGTTAGGGTTAGGGTTAGGGTTAGGGTTAGGGTTAGGGTTAGGGTTAGGGTTAGGGTTAGGGTTAGGGTTAGGGTTAGGGTTAGGGTTAGGGTTAGGGTTAGGGTTAGGGTTAGGGTTAGGGTTAGGGTTAGGGTTAGGGTTAGGGTTAGGGTTAGGGTTAGGGTTAGGGTTAGGGTTAGGGTTAGGGTTAGGGTTAGGGTTAGGGTTAGGGTTAGGGTTAGGGTTAGGGTTAGGGTTAGGGTTAGGGTTAGGGTTAGGGTTAGGGTTAGGGTTAGGGTTAGGGTTAGGGTTAGGGTTAGGGTTAGGGTTAGGGTTAGGGTTAGGGTTAGGGTTAGGGTTAGGGTTAGGGTTAGGGTTAGGGTTAGGGTTAGGGTTAGGGTTAGGGTTAGGGTTAGGGTTAGGGTTAGGGTTAGGGTTAGGGTTAGGGTTAGGGTTAGGGTTAGGGTTAGGGTTAGGGTTAGGGTTAGGGTTAGGGTTAGGGTTAGGGTTAGGGTTAGGGTTAGGGTTAGGGTTAGGGTTAGGGTTAGGGTTAGGGTTAGGGTTAGGGTTAGGGTTAGGGTTAGGGTTAGGGTTAGGGTTAGGGTTAGGGTTAGGGTTAGGGTTAGGGTTAGGGTTAGGGTTAGGGTTAGGGTTAGGGTTAGGGTTAGGGTTAGGGTTAGGGTTAGGGTTAGGGTTAGGGTTAGGGTTAGGGTTAGGGTTAGGGTTAGGGTTAGGGTTAGGGTTAGGGTTAGGGTTAGGGTTAGGGTTAGGGTTAGGGTTAGGGTTAGGGTTAGGGTTAGGGTTAGGGTTAGGGTTAGGGTTAGGGTTAGGGTTAGGGTTAGGGTTAGGGTTAGGGTTAGGGTTAGGGTTAGGGTTAGGGTTAGGGTTAGGGTTAGGGTTAGGGTTAGGGTTAGGGTTAGGGTTAGGGTTAGGGTTAGGGTTAGGGTTAGGGTTAGGGTTAGGGTTAGGGTTAGGGTTAGGGTTAGGGTTAGGGTTAGGGTTAGGGTTAGGGTTAGGGTTAGGGTTAGGGTTAGGGTTAGGGTTAGGGTTAGGGTTAGGGTTAGGGTTAGGGTTAGGGTTAGGGTTAGGGTTAGGGTTAGGGTTAGGGTTAGGGTTAGGGTTAGGGTTAGGGTTAGGGTTAGGGTTAGGGTTAGGGTTAGGGTTAGGGTTAGGGTTAGGGTTAGGGTTAGGGTTAGGGTTAGGGTTAGGGTTAGGGTTAGGGTTAGGGTTAGGGTTAGGGTTAGGGTTAGGGTTAGGGTTAGGGTTAGGGTTAGGGTTAGGGTTAGGGTTAGGGTTAGGGTTAGGGTTAGGGTTAGGGTTAGGGTTAGGGTTAGGGTTAGGGTTAGGGTTAGGGTTAGGGTTAGGGTTAGGGTTAGGGTTAGGGTTAGGGTTAGGGTTAGGGTTAGGGTTAGGGTTAGGGTTAGGGTTAGGGTTAGGGTTAGGGTTAGGGTTAGGGTTAGGGTTAGGGTTAGGGTTAGGGTTAGGGTTAGGGTTAGGGTTAGGGTTAGGGTTAGGGTTAGGGTTAGGGTTAGGGTTAGGGTTAGGGTTAGGGTTAGGGTTAGGGTTAGGGTTAGGGTTAGGGTTAGGGTTAGGGTTAGGGTTAGGGTTAGGGTTAGGGTTAGGGTTAGGGTTAGGGTTAGGGTTAGGGTTAGGGTTAGGGTTAGGGTTAGGGTTAGGGTTAGGGTTAGGGTTAGGGTTAGGGTTAGGGTTAGGGTTAGGGTTAGGGTTAGGGTTAGGGTTAGGGTTAGGGTTAGGGTTAGGGTTAGGGTTAGGGTTAGGGTTAGGGTTAGGGTTAGGGTTAGGGTTAGGGTTAGGGTTAGGGTTAGGGTTAGGGTTAGGGTTAGGGTTAGGGTTAGGGTTAGGGTTAGGGTTAGGGTTAGGGTTAGGGTTAGGGTTAGGGTTAGGGTTAGGGTTAGGGTTAGGGTTAGGGTTAGGGTTAGGGTTAGGGTTAGGGTTAGGGTTAGGGTTAGGGTTAGGGTTAGGGTTAGGGTTAGGGTTAGGGTTAGGGTTAGGGTTAGGGTTAGGGTTAGGGTTAGGGTTAGGGTTAGGGTTAGGGTTAGGGTTAGGGTTAGGGTTAGGGTTAGGGTTAGGGTTAGGGTTAGGGTTAGGGTTAGGGTTAGGGTTAGGGTTAGGGTTAGGGTTAGGGTTAGGGTTAGGGTTAGGGTTAGGGTTAGGGTTAGGGTTAGGGTTAGGGTTAGGGTTAGGGTTAGGGTTAGGGTTAGGGTTAGGGTTAGGGTTAGGGTTAGGGTTAGGGTTAGGGTTAGGGTTAGGGTTAGGGTTAGGGTTAGGGTTAGGGTTAGGGTTAGGGTTAGGGTTAGGGTTAGGGTTAGGGTTAGGGTTAGGGTTAGGGTTAGGGTTAGGGTTAGGGTTAGGGTTAGGGTTAGGGTTAGGGTTAGGGTTAGGGTTAGGGTTAGGGTTAGGGTTAGGGTTAGGGTTAGGGTTAGGGTTAGGGTTAGGGTTAGGGTTAGGGTTAGGGTTAGGGTTAGGGTTAGGGTTAGGGTTAGGGTTAGGGTTAGGGTTAGGGTTAGGGTTAGGGTTAGGGTTAGGGTTAGGGTTAGGGTTAGGGTTAGGGTTAGGGTTAGGGTTAGGGTTAGGGTTAGGGTTAGGGTTAGGGTTAGGGTTAGGGTTAGGGTTAGGGTTAGGGTTAGGGTTAGGGTTAGGGTTAG